>NC_044510.1:3367816-3390316 GCF_902362185.1 Chanos chanos
GTCTGTGAACAGAGAATTTCCTCATTTTCTTCAGCCGTTCTCCAGATGGCAACATTTAAACGTGAACATCTGCTGAACAACAAAAATTTCACTTTTTCCGTTGGGGGAAACTCGATGGCTACCATGGCCCGTTACACGATCTAAGCTTCTCCAAACTCCAGACTGAATTTGCCTTTGACTCTTTACGGACCATGAGAAGCCGAGTCCGTACCTTGAGTCTCTCGGACACTCTGTCGTTAAAGGTGACGGGGAATTCTTCCACCGTCGGCACCTTCAGCTTGCCCTTGTTCTTCTGCTCTGTCTGATACTCAGTTCGTGTTTTCACCACCACCTGCAAACCCGGGAACAAAATCACCAGTGAGAAAAAAAAAAACAAAAACATAAAATGAACATAATGAATATTTTATGTTCATAAAAACTGAACATAAAACGACTCAAGTTCTTGTCTTGAAACACCAGGATGATGGATTTTCAAACAGAATTGTAACGTCATCTGCGATACGATCAGTCACAAAATGTCATCTGTTTATAATCATTTGTAAGACGATAAGAGAACAGGATCCATCAGTTTAAAGGAGAAATCATCCCCTGTGTTTTGGTCGAATTCACCATGGGTTTTACTTCTGTGTAAAGATGACACTTTGAGTTTTATTGACATCTTCAGACAGCCTTAAAAAAAAAAAAAACCTTGACTGCAGCGATAACCACCAATTGAAGCAATTACCTGCTTCCTCCTCCCTAGTGTCTACCAACAATGTAACCTCAATTCCTTCATCCCTCTAGTGACTGCTCTTAAATCTCTCCCTTACGATAACATAAGCAGAGCTAGTGATGATGGATTGAGGAACAGGACCTCCTGGAGATTACTGCTCCACTCTAGCGCCTGATTCTCTGAGCAACCCCCTGGAATTAATGGACCCTAATGTTCCACAGGCCGCTGGATGAGTCCCGGGAAACGACTCGTCGCCAAAAAAAAAAAAAAAAAGATGCTCCGCAATTACGCTTCGTCAGACTCCTTTTCCGATCACACTGACATTCCATTTCTTCCTGCCAAATTACCGCCTCCTCGACCTACCCCCTTTTCTTTCTTTTTCTCTCTCTCTCTCTCATTCCATTGCTATTTAAGCTGCCCTGTTATCACTTGAGCTGCGATTTTCTTTTTTTTTTTTTTTTTTTTTTTTTGGAACCTGCTCAGAAAACTATTTCCACCTTCCAGGCATGGTTATGCAGTAGCCGATTTTACTGGATTATTGTATCAGCTCGTGCGACTGCGGGTACAAACTGGACTCATCTGCTCGATCAGGGGAAAGTCCGATAAATATGACTCGCACGAGTCAAACCCCGGCAATTAGGAGAAAGCGACTGAAATGCAGCGAGTGATTAGCCTTTGACAAATCACGGTCTCCGACATGAACGGGAAGCGTCGTGAAGCTGAGAGGGATTTTTTTTTTCGGATGAGTTACGTTTACTCATAAAGAAAAACAGGATGAGCTCTTTCATGAACTGCAGGAGTCCTTTTTTATTAAAAGAGCATGAGTATTTGAAAATAATCTCTCCCAAAGCATCTAAGACTTTACAATACAAAGCTCGTCCTCTTGGCCTAGCTCTTAGTATCAGCTAGCATTAACTTTAGCATCAAGACCACAGGAGGTCTGGAATCCCTCTAAGAAATTCCAGACAAGGCTCTGAAGACCCTTGTGTACCGTCTATCCGCTCACAGATGATCCGAGATCAAATGTAATCTTGGGCCACAGCAAAAACCTCCGAGTCTGGACCCCCTGCAGTACAAAAACCTCCGAGTCTGGACCCCCTGCAGTATGATGTTTAAGTCAGTTTAAGGGCTTGTGATGTTTACGCCACGACGTTCTTTCCCTGAAAAACAAAGGCTCTTGGGATTCCGATTCATTCCACAAGTTTCAAGATCCCAACAGTCAGCCTCCCCAGTTTGGCAACAAACATGGGGTTAGGGGTACATGAGGCCATAGTATGGTTGGTCCAGGGTTTTGACCTCATTGTCTCCAATGTTTCCAGCTGTAAGGATTGTTTAGTGTTTAGCGTGAAACCAAAGCATGAAATCCATCAATGCATCATGTTTCTCTTGACTTTTGTCTGAGGCGGGATCGTGCAGGTGGAAAATGAAAGAAAGAAACCTCTCTCTAAAAAAAAAAAAAAAAAAAAAGGTTCTCCAAGCCAGTGGAGTCATTTCACTCTTGACCAAACACCACATTCAATTTCTCAGATAAAATGTCCTTTTCTTCTCTCAGTCAAGTCAGCCAATTAACTGTCTCTACCTCCTGGGGATTATCCAGTGGGTGAAACATAGGTTACAGAGGATGGGCTGGGAAAGTAGGGCTACATTTAGAGCCCACCCTCCTCTAAATATGACAGGGTGTTAACAGATTGAAACCACCGCACCGTGAAGATTGACAGTTCTGACAGACCAATCCTGTTAGCAGGTGCTTGCTGTGCATCTTCCTCACTCAGCAGAATCGCAAATCAGGACAGGCCAAACCACTGCTCTGCAAAAGTGTCTTGACTTTCTTGCTACTGTTTACAATAAACTGACTCCAGTGCGGTGTGGCATAAAGCAATCCACAATGCCTTTTAAAAAAAAAAAATTAAAGATAAAATATGAAAATTTTAACCTTGATATTTAGATTTCGGAGTCATAGTTTAATTAGAAATAAAAATGAAATAAGTGGGCGATGAGGGTTTTTTTTTTTTTTTAAATAAAAGGATAGAAATGGTGTACTGATAACTTAAGCAGAGAAAATAAATCTCTCATGTGCCTCAAGCATTTTATAAATATATTAACTATCAAATGCAGCAAGGTGTAAACCAAAGGCATTCATTATCATTTGTGCAGCAAACTCCACCGGCAGATTGGATACATTTTGTGGCATATGATCTTTTTTGCCAGGAATCTCTCAGTTTGAGCGGCGAACATGAAAGCCTGACCCGTGGCACCAGTGGCAATGGTATGTCACCTACAGGTGTTAAACAGATGCTGTTTTTACAGCACAAGTGCCAATCGGACCATGTCTCGCTAGGTTATTACTGTTGCCTCGTGACATGGTGGTGAACGCGAGCGCTGCTGTGTCTCTTGACAAATTGTGCAACGTCTGACCAACAGTCCTGGAAGAGACGAGTGCTTTACCTTGTCTGGCGCTTGGTACTGAAGATTACTGACGTCCAAGGGCGTGATAAGAGGGACGTTCTGAAAGCCATCCTCAACGCTTACAGGTTTTGCGCCTTTGTCTTGTAGATTACTCCCAAGCTTAACCATTTTTGTTAGTCAGCAACGGTTTCACTTTTCACCCAATCTGAAATGTGGGGACATGCTGTCAACATCAGAACAGGTAATCTCGTTGTAACGAAACACAAAGCTCAGAATAATTGTATTACCATAACTCCACCATGGTTAATCTAGAGAACAATTCCCTTAACTGTCGTATTCATTTGACAAGCAGAATATTTACACTAGTTAAAGCTGCTCCCCAAGGCGCGTGCATATTTGAAACTAGTGCCTTCACAAAAGCGCGAATCTTTTAAAACGAAAATAAACATGTAAGCAATATTTGTGCGTTGTAACCTGATGTACTTGAAAGTCCAAAATGGAAAAGAAAAAATATATAAGACCTTAGCGACCGTCACAAATCGAGCGTCAAAAGGGATCCCTTGATGTTCAGCTTGTTACCAGTCAAAACAGGCTCATTAGTATTCAAAATGAACCGTTTCAAAAAACAAAAGGGACGTTTTAAGGTCACTTACCTAAAATCAAATCGGTGACAGGTGCACTCTCTGATTCCTCTGTAAGCGAGTCAGTAATAAGTTTTGACTCAAATGCTGAAGAGCGGTGTGGACGCAGCCGGGCGGAGACCAACTCCCGTTGAGATGAGGAGGAAAGAGGAGGAGGGACGGAGCAGCGGTGATGCGAGAAGACAGCTACACTGCCCGAGTGCCGCAGAAACCGACGGCCCCCCGACCGACCGCGTAGTGATCAAATTCAAACACAGCCCTCTCACCTTAGGCTGTAGCGACTCCACAAGGAGGATATGAAAGGAGAGACACCATTTGTTTTCTGGGAACGCAACATAAACATATTTGCGCTGTCTCGTTTGCCATCTAGTGACAGACAGTTAAAAGTACAGTGAAAGAGGTAGAGCAGGCGAGGATTCGAATTGCGTTATGTGCAGCGGAGAATATTTTAAAGGAAAAAAAACGGCACATTTGATGCACATAAGATCTTAACAACCGATAGGCTAAAAGAGGATGTCAGCCGACCGTAACTGCAGATCAAACAAGACGACAGATAAAAAGATAATGTGTCTCTTTCCGCTGATCCAACTAACGGAAAGATTTTACATGTCGTTCTAATTTTACACTCAACTGAACTGTACCTTGAGGCCACGAAGCTCTAATACTGTATGTCACAACATGAACTGTGCTAACAAAACTGAGCCCTGTCCCTTCACTCGAACAGACCGTGCTGAAGTGAACCAAGCGTGTTATTGCTGAATTGTTACCAAGAATATTAACTGCGTGCGCAGTAGCAAATAACGAAGCTATTATTAAATTTTTTTTTTTGGTGCCAATGTTGTCAGCGTGACATTAGTATAATATAGCCTGTTCTGAAAACTGAAATAAGTGCAATAATTGAATGACCTCAGTTCCCTCTCGGTGGCAGTGGGTTTAAAACGCTAAAACTTTTGTTAACTTTCATGTAAGACATCAAGCCACTGAAAAAGTTTTTGCAGCATGAAGTGCTATCTCTGTTGTGAGGAATATTAATTTCAAAAGGAAGATTTTCACTCCTATAATTATTAAGAACGTCCTCACTGAGATCCTCTACGTGAATGTGCTCATCTAACATGTTTTATGTTTTAACCCGTTTGACAGTCCCTACTCTGTTGCGGCGCTTTGATAAGCTTAAAAGCTCCTTTAAACTTTAAAGTTTGGCCCTCGACTGCTGTTTTGATAACATTCTCACTGGGAAAACCTACTATGCGGTGTTGATGAATACCCAGTTAGAGTCTCTACTCTAATCTGATGAGCTCAGAGATGAACATGATAAAATATACAAATCTCTAAATGGACACCAAGTCAACAATCGTAGGAACGTAAGAATGTGAGTTGCTCCAGTGACTGCAACTGTTCTATGTAGTATAGCCTAAACAGAGTATGTTGTTTTGTAAAAGGTTATGGAATTACTGTCAGTGTAATTTTGTGTCAGTGCATAGCAGTGCTCAGATACATTGATCTAGACTCATTGGTTCAGTAGTGGAACGCAACCAAACCAAGAGACAATAAATCTAATCCACTTCACAGGCGCGCGAGGGCGCACGCACACAGTTTACAATATGATGACAACATGAAAGTTTGTTAAAAAAAAAAACGGTACAATCCAGGTTAGTAAATTATTTTTATGTTAATGTGTGTGGATGGCTTAGTTGACAAGATGGCGAAGTGTTTTTGAAAACAGGCCAAATTAAGGTCATCACCGCCAGGGCTATGTGTCCCACCATTATGAGAGAAATTACACCAGTTAAACTACACCAGGTGTAGTCATTACTTGAAAAGACTGATATTAATAATTAAAATTAAGTGGGAGAGAAATATTTAAAAATCTTATCCTCCCAATGAGAAATAATGCAATTTATGATTGAATATACAGTAATTTTCAAGATTTGGAGTCTCTGAGATGGTACAGCTTAGTTTCATTCAATACCTTTCATACAATGATATCCAGACTGATGTGTGGTTCCAAAGCCAATTATCTGATAAACATTCATATTGTTCTGAAATAAAACCTGATCTGGGAATCTGAAATAAATCACTGTCACAACTCAGCATGGATAATTAACTATTCTATTCTATTCCACTCCATTCTGTTCTGTTCTGTTCTTTTCTGTTCTGTTCTGTTCTGTTCAATCCCATTCCACTCTATATTCTATTCTATTCCAGACTATTCTATTCCGTAGACTTGTTTCTTGGCGTTTCTGAAACACTGGTTAAGGCCTGAGGACGTGTTTATTAAGTGCACTCATACCAAAGTAAACATTTCCCACAGAAATGCCCTGCTGGTACTACTGGCTTAACTCACTTGGTTTGTATTGCTGTTGATTAGAAGAATGACTGGAGAGGGTGGCAATGCTCTCGAGAACAATCAATGGAAAGAAAAGAAAAGAAAAGAAAAGCTCTAATCTAAGTCTGCATCAGTTTTTATGGAATGAAAACAAAACTGCAGAGTTTTGCAATGTAAATATACACAAACACACTCAGGAGAAAGGTGCAGTCGTCGGAACAAAGTTTAGACTTCTTTAGTCCTTTCGCATTTGCACGAAAGGGCTAGCAGGCAGCGTAGAGATTGATTTCGGATTCGGCTGTGTCGGCAGGGCTGCTCTTCCTCGCCCCGTATCCCCCAACGGGGACACACGCACATCAGTCGGACGAGCAGACCCACTCAGCACAACCTTTGTCAGAGAGGCAGAGTGATGTCATCGAGTGCTTTCATCTGTCTGCCTTCACCATTCTTCTGTGTGCTCTTCCTGTTTGACAGCGATAGCGCGGCCTGGGCGCGGCGGGATCTGGGCCAACCGCACGGGGAAACCTGCTTACATCAGTGAACTTTCCCAATCAGCGAAGTCATCAGCTCACTGTACCTTCAAACCGCCGGGACCAGTTCAGAGGGAGTGACCAGACCGATGCAAAGAAACAGAATCCATCCTCTCAGGCGACTAACGGGTCGCATACTGTCCTTGCATCCCGCGCTTAACCTTGCCTCAAACACGTAGTCATTATAGTCCAGTGAATTAGTCTTCCTATATTTTTTATTTGACAGTCCCAAAACGCATGATTTATCAAACAGAACATATTTGAGGCAGAAATCTCTCTTTTATTAGCTGGGGGAGGGAGCATTACTGTCAGAGAAACTTGTCTTCATAAACACTCTGTGCTGCTATTGGTGCTTGACGATGTTTTCTCCGGGACAGAGCATAAGGCATTTCAGATAAAGTTCAAAGATTAGGGTTTAAGCCGGTTAGCACGGCACACCTCTTTGAACTGAGGAGAAAAATTACTGAACATTCTGGAAGTGCGTCTCTGCCACTGGCAAACGGTCAAAGCTAGTTAGCTAAAAGATGTCACCCAAAAGCCATCATTTTCCCTGAAAGTTTCATTTGCAGACACCAGAGGGTGCTACAGAGGTTATTCTCCAGAAATGACTGGGTCAATGTGGAGCATGTCCGCCATGCACGCAATGAGTCCCTTTTTTATTCTCTACATGGCTATACATGTCACTGTATTAATAGCTAACGCGTTTTCTGCAGTTGAGCTAAGCATTTTTTTTATCATTATTATTCCGATTCAATTTCTCAGACTTTTCATTTTCACAGAATTATTCATATAAATTGTGACATTTTAACACATGCGTGCACACACACACACACACACACACACAGACTCCCATTTGTCACCATGACCTGATTTCAATCTGAGCTACAAAGAGATTCAGATTCATTAGTGCAGTGGGCAGGGCGGGGACCAGTGGAAGTGAACGGAGATGTCAGGACAACCAGAGCGAGATGAGAGTGTCTTTACCACGGTTACCATCCTCACAGCTCTGGGTTAGTACACAGGCAACGGGAGAAAGAAAACACGTAAGTCTGACCATTCTTCTGGACTGTCCCTTTAACACATCAAAAACATATTATCAAAAACCACAGAGAAAGCACAGTGTGTGTGGTATGAATGGAGATGAGATGAACAGAAGCCAATTAAATTCAAAATGACCGCATCTGTCAAACACTGGGAAAAGCCCTTTGAAGGTTTGCATGGGGGAACTCACGTCAGTACGAATGGTGGATGGAGAGTTATCTTAACATTTAAGGGAAAATGTATTTTCACAAAACACACACAGGACAAGACGACTCATCACAGTTAAGTTTTATTCATTCAACGTTTCACATTACAAATATTTAAAAATTATGCATATTGTTATAAATAGTTGGCTGCAAACAATTAAATAACATTAGATTTTTTTTTCTTTTTGTTTCACTAGCACTTACAGACCAACTCCTAGAATATGGACATTTTGTATAACATAACTTAATTAGAAAGAAAAATACAAAAATAGGAACTTATAAAGTGAAATGACAATAAAAATTAAGGTGATATCTTAAGTAAAAAATGCTATTAATAAATACAACAACCTTCCCATACACAGTTAAAAACTATTGAAATTTTGCCATTAAGTAACATCATTAACAGACAGATATTTAAATATTTATTTCCTTCAGAAATTGTGAACCATATATTGTGGAGCACAATATTAGCAATTAGTAAAAACTAGACACTTTAACATATTAAAAGCTTCACCTCAAAAATATAACAAAAATCTGATCAAAATTATAAAAATTAATTATACATTCCAATTAAAAATATACGAATAAACAGCTAAATACATTATTGACCTAATAATTACAATGCAATCAATCAATTAATCACAGTAGCTTGAAATCAACAGAATAAGCAAAAATGAGCACATACTTTTAATGTTTTAAAAATAACTTCAATTATTTATATTAGTACAAATAGTTTTGATTTCTTTTTTCTTTTTTACAAACACCAGCATGAAAAGGGTTACGATAACAGTAGAAAAATGACTGTGTAAAACATATTAACATCTTCTTTTTTTTTTTTAAATGTCTGCAATTAAAAATGGCATTAAAGAATTACATTGCAAAGAGTCTTTTTTTTTCTGGAAAAAAAAAGTTCAAAAAAAGTATTGCACATAACAACTCTAAGCTAACTTGCAACATATACCACATTCAAGTCTTTAAGATCCCCTTCCTCCAGAAAAAAAAATAATAATAATAAAAAAAAAAGATTTGTTTTGATTTTGATTTCAGACAGTGGGGATAAAGAATCTCAAGTCTTTTCAGCAGGGTCCTATACGATGTTGTTTATTTTAATGTCCTGCATGTCTTGCTCAATTTTAATTTTTTTTTTTTAACTTTTTTAATATTCCGCCTGTTTTGTTTTTTCTCTTTTAATTCTTTCCTTTTTTTTCTCATATACTCTTGTGCATCCTGCAGTTTTCAAATTATATAGGGAAGGTATAGAGAGTACACATAGAAGAGATGCAGGGAGTGAGTTGCTTTGAACAAATTAAAACAGATTTAGAAACATCTGGTACACAACCACAACAATTCATTTCAATAGCTAAATTTATGTTTATGTCAACTTTTTCTTCTTTTTTTTTTTAATCAATATCATGCATGCTAAAGGGTTACAATAGGAGCTAGTTGGCAGTTCAAGAATATATATTTTCAAATGTTTAAAATATCTAAACATCAAACATCCATTCTTCAGATATGAGAGAGAGTCAGCCTAAACATTAACCAAATTTTGCATTCTCCTTAGATTATAGTAATATTTCAACTATGGAGAGGAAACCAAACCAAAAAAAGAAGAAGAAGAAGAAGAAGAAAGAAAAGAAAAAAAAAAAAAACAGAAGTGTACCATTTTCTCCCAAATAGATTAGCCATTTTTTTTTAGCAACATTAACAATACATTTGAAACACAACTTGTTCTCACCATGCTATTGTATCAGATTTTTTTTTGTCATATAAATTTTCTTTTTTTTTTTTTTAAATCATTAACATCTAGTGTAAAAGATCCAAGACCTTAAGCAAATACAATTTGATCTTCCTTCTGCCGATCTGAAGTCGCGTCAACGCAAGTGTGCGCTTTTATTTATACAGATACCTCAGCACTGAAATGTATAAAAAGCATAATTGAAAATAATATATATTAAAATCACTCAACTTTTCTCTTTTTTTTAAAATGAAAATCTCCGTATATGCAGATCTCTCAGTAACAAAAGTACAAAAGCTACTGTTCAACAATGTGAAAAAACTTTTTGAGGTATTGCAAAAAGGAGTCTTCCCATTTGTGAAAAATGTGCCTAAAATGTCTGTTGGAAAAAAAAAAAAAAGAAAAGAAAAAGAAAAAAAAAAAAAAAAAGAAGTCTTTAGAAAAAGTAGTGCATCATAAATGTCTATATGTGCATGACAAAATAATTTAGCTAGAAAACACTGTACCAAAAATCAGCAGGCCATGTATAAAATAATCTTTTTTTTTTTCATCTCAATAACAGCAAATTCTTCAAAAAGTGTTTTAACCTCTAAAATGTTCAACCACCAAACACCAACAAGCTTTAACTGATGCTGCTGTTCTGGTGCAGGAAAGCACCGTCTAGCCAACGCCACCATACATTTCTCACTAGTGTATCAAGTTATGAATCACCGCTATCTCCCTGACTGCTACACGGCCAGATTCAGACACTAAAAGCTCGTAGTTCAAACCAATTTGAAAACTGTGTTTGTTTTTTCTTTTTTCCTTTTTTTTAGCTTTCAATAACCTGATACCTGGCGTGAACTCCTCCACAATACCACACGACTGCTTTAAGAACAAACGTCTCCATTTTTTTTTTTTGTTTCTTTTTTTTTTGTTGTTTTTTGTTTTTGTTTTTTGTTTTTTTATTTTTGACCTTTGGAAACAAGTTGACTTGCAGGAAAGGCCAGGGTTTGAGCCTGTCTCCGTGGGGCTCAGTGGTTTATATCACTAGTGTTTCTCTGGATTTTGACTGCATGCGTAACGACTTCACAAGGCCAATCTTTGGTTTGCTGGAGTACATCTGGTCCTCACAAAAAAACTGCAAAGAGCAGGGGGTTGAAGGGAGGTGTGTGCGTGTATGGTGGGGAGGTGGTAAAGGAAAAAAAAAAAAAAATAAAATTAAAAAAAAACAACAACAACAATCTCCTGGCACATAAGAAAGCGTTTTGTGTTGTGAAAGGACTAAGGAAAAATAACTGAGTGCTGTGTGCTCACTGACTACTGCCTGGCCATCTTTGGTTCCCTATTATCAGCAGGCAAAACCTCTGGGTTACAGATGTGAGCAAATGACCCGTGTGTGTGTGTGTGTGTGCGTGGGTGTGTACGCCTGTGTGTGTGTGTGTGTGTGAGTGCGCGTGTGTGTGTGTGTGTGTGTGTGAAGGTGAGAGGGGACACTGAGAGAGAGAGAGAGAGAGAATGGAGCAAAAATACAAACTACTCTCACTTATGCTTAAAACTCAGGCTGGGTGTGCGTCGGTGCTGCGAAACAGGAGGTATAAAGGTCCTGTCATCCTTTTTCTCTTTTTCTTCTTCTTTCTTTTCCTTTTCTTCCTCTTAAAGGCTTAATGTTTTCATCACTCCTTAGACCAAGTAAAGTTCTTAAGGGGTAGAGCGAAAAGACGTGAGATCTGTGTGTATTCTAAGACAAAATCAGTTCAAAAAAAAAAAAAAGACTACCTGGTTTTAGCTCCAGAAGGAACCATGTTTAGCTTTCTCTTAGCAGGGCCAAATAGTAAAAAAAACCCCCAAAAAAACATGACAGTCCATTAGTTTGTCTTTTAGATCTGCAGGCAATCCAGAACACTGTCAACAGCATACATTCCCTAATAGGATGCTGTGTTAACTTCAGTAAACCTTGCTGGATCGGAAAATGAAAAGCCAAGACATGACAATGTTCCTTTTTAAGTATGCTAATATGCTGATGTCACTTCCCTTTGCTGTGTTGTATTCTGGGAAGGGGCCGGGGCCTGGGCCTGGGCCGCGAGGGGGGGGGGGGGGGGGGGGGGGGGGGGGGGTTGGGGGACCAGCTTGATTTTTTTTTTTACGACTTTCTCAACAAACTAGCAGCTATGCTTGAGGTATTAGTTTTTGCATGTGAAAGTGGAGCTCTAACCTCGACACCTGCTGTGGAACAGATCGTAGTCAAAAGGTTGAAACCAAAAAAAAGAAAAGAAAAAGAAATAGTATTAGATTAGTGTGGTCTTTCAGCGACAGAGTGTCCAAACATTTTCATCGTGGACAGAATCCAGGTTCACCTAAGTTATTTACTTGTTTGTATTTTTGTTTGTTTGTTTCTTATAAACCAATTGGGACTAGGCTTTGGTTAAAAAAAAAAAAAAAAAAGCAAAGCTGAATCACGTTTCATGTGTCTGCACGCGGTGAAAAGCAAACGGAAAACGAGTGGATTCTTCTTCTGCAAAAAAAAAAAAAAAAATTTCCCGATCACAATTTGCTCTGGAGCCTTTTTTTTCCTCTTTTAAATCAAATGAAAGTAAAACAAACATGTTTTTAAATCAAAGTAAAATCCAATTCTATAACATGCAGGTGTTCACTGACATATCACACTCAATACTTCTTTTTATATCTCTATGTGCACTAAAAAAAAAAATGATAATAAAAAATAATAATCTAATGCAATTTAAAAAACTGGATTACACGTTTGTTTTTTCTTATCCATCCTGAAGGTTCTGGATTAAAATCCAGTCTTATTCTCTTAAACTTTTAAACTTAAATATATTAAATAAAGAAAAAAATTCAACTTTGTTTTCGTTCTTTTTTTTCCCCCCTAAACTAAACTTAAAAAACAAAAACAAAACATTTTAAAAAAAGGAACCAGCAACAGAAAAGTGCATTTTCTTTAAACTATGATTTCTTGCGACTCTCCTCCTAAGCCCCCTCCTTGTCTTTTAAGTAAAAAAAAAAAGAAAAAAAAAAAAAGAAAAGGAAAGAAAAAAAGGAAAACAGAAAGGAAAAACCTGCCCCAGTCTCCGTTCCGTGGGGTGCTGCGCGTTAGTTCCAGCGGAAGGAGATGTGGCGAGGTCGGTCTCCGCCCTCTTTGACCAGGGGCTTGTGGAACTCTCTGCCGGCGCGGGAGTGGATGGCCGCCCAGCAGTATTCACAGTAGTACTGGAGGCAGGTGACGTTGGCGCAGAAGAACGGGGCGAACTTGCCCCCGCAGCGAGTCCCCTGACATTCATCACACATCTGGTCGTCCAGCACGTATGGCTTCACTTCCACCTGAAACACAAAAAACGCAAAAAAAAAAAACAAAAAAAAAAAAAACAGGCGCTCGGATCACTCGACATGTATGCATTGTTTTCGTTTTGTTTTGTTTTGTTTGTCTCACAAGTCGGCAATGTTGACAAGAACGTTCGTTTTGCTGGCGTGCAACTTCATTCCTTCTCTACTGTCCCAATTAGTGTGTGTATATATATGTGTGTGTACAGCTGAGAAATACACATGATTCGTGTTTTCTGTGCCACATTCCTATGCTTATCTTAAAGCTACTTTATAGATGGCGGTTTGCTATACACTGCATTCTGCTAATATTAGAATCCTTAGCTAAAAAGTCAGACCAACCCACCAGACCAGTCAACCAGACCAATGTCTGAATAAGCTTTCACACTAAAACAATCGACTAACCCATCAGCGATAAGTCACACATACATAAGAAAAACAGAGAAACAGAAACCCATCTAGCTTTCAAAGTCTAACAGCATGTCAGAGATGAATGAAGGGGGATCATGCGCTGACCACTTGCATTGCATCATAAAAAAGCGCAATGTTCATTTCTGCTGCCAGTCAAATCACTGATGCCTGCCCCCCCCCTTAGGGAAACCATTTCTGATTAAGGATGCTAATGCTAGCATTGACAAACCTAGCCACTGCAGCAAATCGGCTGCGTCAAACTGTCCTTAGCATTTTAAGGGAAGGAAAACGATGCTACGACAGATGAAGAATTGAATCTGTCTCTGTTTTAGGGTCAGCAAACCGATAATCTTTGCAAAGTCTTGACATGTACAAAACAGAGCAGATTCATCCACTCATCCAAGAGCACTCCACAGACATCTGCACTGAATTACAAGTCCAATCACAACTGCTTGTCCACAGAACATCATGACCTCATATCTACTCAGTCGCTGAATATATATATATGTGTGTGTGTGTGTGTGTGTGTGAGGGACACAAGTGCCCTTCAGACCACTCAAACCAGTTTTAGAAGAATGTCAACATACATGTCTCCTGCACTATGACATGCCTGACTGGGTATAATGTTTTTCTGCATGTTTTTTTTTTTTTTTTTGCGGGGGTTGTCTTTCTGTACAGCGTGTGCTGAGGTGTGTGTGTGTGTGTGTGTGTGTGCGTGCACGTGTCAGGACGAGGCGTGCGTGTGTGTGTGTGTGTGTGTGTGTGTGTGTGTGTCTTTGCTGACCCGTTTATCGATTTCTCCATGCTGGAGCTGTACGAAGCGAGCACTGATAGCAGCAATGTAGCTCTGTTGATTAGAGAAGGCGACACGCCCTGCTCCCTTAGGGTACTTCAGCTCTGGGTCTGTGTCAATGCCTGCATAGCACACCCCTCCATACAGCCTGTCCATTATCATGGCCAACTCCACTGAGAACAGAGAGAGAGAGAGAGAAACACACGCACACAAACATACACATACACGTAGACAAACACAGAGACACACACACCAAAAGAACAGAACAACAGAACATTTCCATTAACTAATTCAAAACACCCGAAAATGGAAGTTAACCAAACACAGTCTTATTTTCCACTGTTTTTTGCACACTGTTTAAACTTATGTGAAGAGCATTATGGAAAATAAACATACATAAATAAAGTTTGCCTTAAAGGAAAACAAGCAACACAACCTCAACTTACATCTTAGAATGTGCTCTAAATCGAATGCTTATACTGAGTGAGCGCTTAAATGGAAACGAAAAAAGGTTGAAAATTCCTGCTGTATTTCACATGGAAACGACCAACAAAGGATGACCTTAAACAAAGAAACATGCAGGTAAAGCAACCCTGCCAGGTGAGGCTTGGAGATTTGTGTTACCTGCACGCAGAGGGCGTGGCACCCCGCCCACAAAGATAGTCTTCCTCGGGTCCAGAGGCTGAGAGCCATCCATCACAAAGTCGCTGTCATTCAGGTTCCATGGGCGGATCTGGACCTGTCAACACAGCAACAAGTCAATTTAATTCAGTTAAATTAAGTTCAATTCCATCTCATTTAATTTCATTTCATTCTATTCCATCTCATTCAATTCCAACTCATTTAATTCCATTTCATTCTATTCCATCTCATTCAATTCCATTTCATTCTGTTCTATTCCATTCAATTCCATTTCATTAAATTCCATTCAGTTCAGTTCAATTAGAGTTGCTGCTCACACTTTGAGAGAGAATCGATGTTCATCAAACTGACTCGAGCTGATTAATAAGAGGAAAACTTGCGTGCTCAATAAAAAGATTTTTCAACCTGCAAGCTCATCTCACGGTAAAACCGATATTTCGATCACAAGCAAATTTCACAGGCTTTTCTTTTTTCTTGCTGACAGACCCAATAACCTGAACTTGCAACATGTTCTCCCAGTGTTCTCACAGCGCATTTGGAACATGTTCTCCCAGTGTCCTCACAGCGCATTTGGAACATGTTCTCCCAGTGTCCTCACGGCACATTTGGAACATGTTCTCCCAGTGTTCTCACGGCGCATTTGGAACATGTTCTCCCAGTGTTCTCACGGCGCATTTGGAACATGTTCTCCCAGTGTTCTCACGGCACATTTGGAACATGTTCTCCCAGTGTTCTCACGGCGCATTTGGAACATGTTCTCCCAGTGTTCTCATGGCACATTTGGAACATGTTCTCCCAGTGTTCTCACGGCGCATTTGGAACATGTTCTCCCAATGTTCTCACGGCACATTTGGAACTTGTTCTCCCAGTGTTCTCACGGCGCATTTGGAACATGTTCTCCCAGTGTTCTCACGGCACATTTGGAACATGTTCTCCCAGTGTTCTCACGGCGCATTTGGAACATGTTCTCCCAATGTTCTCACGGCACATTTGGAACTTGTTCTCCCAGTGTTCTCACGGCGCATTTGGAACTTGTTCTCCCAGTGTTCTCACGGCACATTTGGAACATGTTCTCCCAGTGTTCACACGGCACATTTGGAACTTGTTCTCCCAGTGTTCTCACAGCACATTTGGAACATGTTCTCCCAATGTTCTCCCAGTGTTCTCACGGCGCATTTGAGTGCAGAGTTGCACAACCCACATCAGGAATACCGTAGTGCTCATGGCTGACACACTTTGTTTGTTTGATAATACAAACAGGTAGAAGAACGCTGAGATAAAAACAGTTTCTCATTTGATAAAGCGACATGGTTAAAGTACTTGAATAACTGGTAATAATAAAAGGTAATAACGCATACAGACTGGGGGATTTGAATCTTTAACCACGTGAAACAGCTTATTGTTTGATTTATATTTAAGGCTGTGAGAATAACTGGTCAAACCTGTTTGGAAATTCGTTAATATAATAAGGGTTACATGCATGATGAGTTAATTTGGAGGTTGAAGGTCAAAGTTGAGTGTGGGGGAGGACCAGAACACATCTCTTACTGGTTTGTCTTTAATGGTGGGGCTGGAGACACACAAATAGAGCTTCCCATCCTCTTCGATGCAGGCGTCAATCAGAGCCTGAACGGAGCTCTCATCCTGGAACAGCAGGAACGCGTAACCTGCACCAAGACAAACAATCACGAGACATAAGCGCATCATTCAAACTCTCTCTCTCTTAGGTTCAGCCAGGCTTTCGTCACGTACCTGTCTGTTCAAATATGAATGTGTGTGAGCGCGTGCGTGTGTGTGTGTGTGTGTGTGCGCGTGTGTGTTTTTGGTATTGACAGATCTCAGAACCAGGTCAAAAGACATTTTGTTTACATTGTAGTTTATTAATGAAGGGAGAATCAGCTTGTTTTGCCTACTCAGACTGACATGCAGTAAAAACCAAAACCTTGAACCTGAAAGCCCAACCTCACCGTGAAAAACACGAGTGACTTTTCCACCCACCTCCGTCTGTTTAAAGCAGTTTTACACTTTAATATTTGTTAAGTGTTTACAATCCAATCCAGAGCACTGTTTGGCTGGTTCTAAGTTTACCTTTGGGGGGAAAGTACGATTTGCTCTCCGCTTTATGGGGCCAGTCCACAAACAGATGTCCAAAGCGCCGAAAACTAGCAGTAATCTCATCTAGAGTGGAAAAAAAAACGACCATAAAAGTCATCTTCGTCCTGTTTCATGAAGACGGTGGGATAATTACGAGGGAATTATGGCACGTGTGATACAAGCTGTACTTTGAAACACGGGGTCACGTTTGAGGGAGCAGAAATACCTTCGTCGATGTCAGGGGGCAGTCCTCCAACGAAGACCTTGCGGGAGTACCGTTCCACTCTCTCGCCGTTCTGATGGGGGAAGCAGTGAGGGGAGCCCAAACCGGGGAGGCTCTGGTCAGTGCGCTCGTCGTCAGGGAAACCATCCTCCATGGGGAAGAGCGAGGAGTGACCTGCGTGAAGGTCGAAAGGTCAGACAGGAAGTCGGTTACAGAGAGAGCAAGAGAGAGAGAGAGAGAGAGAGAGACAGAGAGAGAGAGGGAGAGAAAGAGAGAGACTGACACCATATGTGATCAGACTCACTGAGATTTAACCCAATACCAACATACACTTTAGCCCAGTGTCAACATACAGGTTTGTGTATGCATGTGGGCAGCCCTGGTCAAAGTTTATGTCTTGGGTTAGATGATAAGGCTGTATGGAAAATTTTGAGCTTTTCACTGTTTACAGTAAGTACAGATGAAAATTTATAGACAGATGTTATGTTTGGGTCAGTTTCTGTATGAAACGTACGCTTTGACCAAGAGCAGCCAACATTTTGCAGACAGCTGTTTGCAAATTAGAATATTTTAAGGAATGAAAAGGAGTTTTGCGGTTGTAAAGACTGAAATAAGAGACCCAGATTACACTATGCACGGGACCACTGGCATCTTAACTCTAAAGAAAAAGAATTGTGAGCCCCTCCTTGCTATTAACCAGATCATACAATTATACCGATAGTTAACAAAAAATAAATAAATAAATAAACACAGACACTGTGATGTCACAGCCCGCTGTAATCTGAAAGTTTCGGAGCATGAAGAGTTTATCCGTCCATTAACGATGTATTATTATTATTATTATTATTATTGTTTCACACCAAGCATTTTATTTGGCTTTATGTACTGTTTTTTTAATCATACTCTGTCGTTAAACATAATGTGCTGGCTGTTCTTTAATTACTAAAACAAAAAAACCAACAACAACAACAAAAACGCCTTTCTATTGAGAGAGAACCGCAGCGTATGGGATGTGTTAGGTAAATATATCCTGGCAGGGAAATGTCAACAATCTAGCCATTTCTCCATTCTGTAGCCTACTCAAGGCATTAGGCCAAGTTGGCAAGCGTGTGTGTGTGTGTGTGTGTGTGTGTGTGTGTGCGTGAAGAAATAGACGGGGAGTCAGGAAGAAGTCTGGTCGTAATCCTTTGAAAACAGAGGCCTCAGAAGAACTGATAGAGAAACTATCTGTGACAAACACGGAGTCACGGCTGCGCCCCTGCTCTGACAATATTAGGCCGAGCGGTCCTCCCTCGTGTCACGCCCCACTCCCCCATGGGCTCCTAAAGGCCGCGGGGGGGGTCCCCTCCGTGCCACACCTCTGTGCGGGGACTGTTAGTGAGGCACAGGAGAAGGGCAGGTGCACCTTTCTCAGCCTCACGTCTCAACGGCTCTGGCCTTGACTGCAGTATGACTGCAGGTAGGGCTGAGTCATGTGTGTGAGAGAGAGAGAGTGAGACTGTGTGTGTGTGTGTGTGTGTGTCTTGTCAAAGAAAGCACAGAAAAGCCCTCATTACATTTTTGATGCACCCACAAAAAAACACACAAACAAACAAACAAAAAACAAACAACCAACCAAACAATTACGGGAGGTAGAGCGGGAAAGACACAAAACAGTGAAAAGACACAAAACGAAGATTCATTGTCCCATGCAGTACTTGTTATGTCTTCCCACCCAACACCTACACGCATGCAATACTATGCCAGCCACATGTTCAAGAAAGCTTCAGTATTTAATTATTTATTATATTGTAAACCATCTCAGATGGATTCTTTACCTCGTCGCCTCCCATAATTCCTTGCTGCATGTAAAGTAAGAAAGAGGATCCATAAGGCACAAACACATCAACACAAACGGGAGAATGATTCTGTGCACTGCCCCTTGTCTGTATCTGGATTTAGTGTCTTCATTTCCCCTTATTCTCTGTCATTTTTTTAATCCCTATTTACTATACACAGATGTCTTTTAAAACCGGGTAAAATGCAGTTTGGTAAAATCGAACGGATGTGACTTTTGATGTATTTCAAAGACATACAGAAAAGTGAGGAATTTTACGATGAATAGGCATGATCTGTAGTTATGACAGAAAAAACATCATTTTGACTGTTATGATAGATGGGACATTCCTTCGTGTGTGTTTTCAGAGAGGCCTTGTGGCTAAATCAGTGCTGAGGGAAAAAAACTCTCCAGCCTCTGCAGGTGAGAGATGAGTGTCATCTGGATGTTTCTGCAGCGTGTGCGTGGAGACGCACACACGTGCACGCACGCACACACACATGCGCACACACACACACATGCGCACACACACACGCATGTTCACACACGCACACGCTCGAGAAAATGATAAATATTTGCTTTACCACATGTCTAAAATAATCTACGCTAACGGGCCTTCAAAAGTTTCATTAGAGAGAGAGAGAGGGAGAAAGAGAGACAGACAGAGAGAGAGGGAGAGAAATAGAGAGAGAGAGACAGAGAGAGAGAGAAAGAGAGAGAGAGGGAGAGAAATAGAGAGAGAGAGGGAGAGAGAGGGAGAGAGAAATAGAGAGAGAGAAAGAGAGAGACAGAGAGAAAGAGAGAGAGAGGGAGAGAAATAGAGAGAGAGAGAGAAACAGAGAGAGAGAGAAACAGAGATAGAGAGGGAGAGAAAGAGAGAGAGAGAAATAGAGAGAGAGAGAGAGAGAGAGAGAGAGAGAGAGAGAGAGAGAGAGAGAGAGAGAAATAGAGAGAGAGAGAGAGAGAGAGAGAGAGCGCAGTACTGGAAGCCGGTCTAACGACAGAGTAATGAAACGGTGTCAGCGGTCACCCCTGCATAAGAGCTTAAAAGGCAGAGTGGAACAGGGGAGTGCTTCCTAAGCACAAAGCCAGCGCTGATCTTGCTGACTGTGTCAACACACGGCTCTTTTGGCCCTCCCTCCGTCCATCTGCTTGTATAAGGGCTAAGCTGCCGGGGCACTAAAGCAATAAAACGCCGCTTACATACCATTTATGGGCAGAGGGTTGTCTCCGCCAGGGTGGGCAAATCCGAGGCGACCTATCAGAGAGGAGGGCATAAATCATTACATTGGTCAAAAAAAAAAAAAAAAATGCAGCGCGGCACGGCATTTCTGTGCAGTGCTCACTCATCAATGCTAGAACATACATGTCTGGAGTGGTACAGCCCAAACCTGGGGCCTGTCTCACAAAGTAACAGCAGCAGTGATATCTGGAGTGGTACAGCCCAAACCTGGGGCCTGTCTCACAAAGTAACAGCAGCAGTGATGTCTGGAGTGGTACAGCCCAAACCTGGGGCCTGTCTCACAAAGTAACAGCAGCAGTGATGTCTGGAGTGGTACAGCCCAAACCTGGGGCCTGTCTCACAAAGTAACAGCAGCAGTGATATCTGGAGTGGTACAGCCCAAACCTGGGACCTGTCTCACAAAGTAACAGCAACAGTGATGTCTGGAGTGGTACAGCCCAAACCTGGGGCCTGTTTCACAAAACACTACAAGTTCCAGGGAACAGAGCCGATGTGGAAAAGTGTTAATGGAGGGGAGACAGAGCATCTTACACGTACATGTCCAAGTTCAAATTCCATACGGATTCTTTCAGCTTCTGGATCCCAGTCCCTAGTGGATAGCGTAACTGTCACCTATTTTCAATGTTGTGAATATTACTGATGGAGGGCCATTAGGGACTGAGACGGTGTGGATGTTGACAGGTATTACTGGAAATACTGACAGGAATTACTGGCTGTAACAGGAATTACTGGCAGGTTACTTTTTGTCTCATGCCAGACGGGTGCTGTCTGACAAGAGGACAAAATGTACAGCATGTATTTGGCTGTCTCCAAAATAAAAGCCATTATTAACAGCTATAGCTCCTGTCCGATCCTGCCAGTGGCTGTCACAGATGACTGGTCAGACTGCAGAGGGGACAGGGGACGGCCTTGGGCCTGTGTGTCACAGCCTGAGGGGACAGGGGACGGCCTTGGGCCTGTGTGTCAGAGCCTGAGGGGACAGGGGACGGCCTTGGGCCTGTGTGTCAGAGCCTGAGGGGACAGGGGACGGCCTTGGGCCTGTGTGACAGAGCCAGAGGGGACAGGGGACGGCCTTGGGCCTGTGTGTCACAGCCTGAGGGGACAGGGGACGGCCTTGGGCCTGTGTGTCACAGTCTGAGGGGACAGGGGACGGCCTTGGGCCTGTGTCACAGCCTGAGGGGACAGGGGACGGCCTTGGGCCTGTGTGTCACAGTCTCAGGTCCCATCAGGTCTGACCGTTTACTGTCACACAGTCCCACACACAGGATTACAGAGAGGCCATCACTGCCCAGTCTGTCAAGACAACTGGACATTCAGCCTGTCAGTCAAGACAACTGGACCTTCAGCCTGTCAGTCAACACAACTGGACATTCAGCCCGTCAGTCAACACAACTGGACATTCAGCCCGTCAGTCAACACAACTGGACATTCAGCCTGTCAGTCAAGACAACTGGACATTCAGCCTGTCAGTCAAGACAACTGGACCTTCAGCCTGTCAGTCAACACAACTGGACATTCAGCCCGTCAGTCAACACAACTGGACATTCAGCCTGTCAGTCAACACAACTGGACATCCAGCCCATCAGTCAACACAACTGGACATCCAGCCCGTCAGTCAAGACAACTGGACCTTCAGCCTGTCAGTCAACACAACTGGACATCCAGCCCGTCAGTCAAGACAACTGGACATTCAGCCTGTCAGTCAAGACAACTGGACATTCAGCCTGTCAGTCAACACAACTGGACATCCAGCCCGTCAGTCAAGACAACTGGACATTCAGCCCGTCAGTCAAGACAACTGGACATTCAGCCTGTCAGTCAACACAACTGGACATTCAGCCTGTCAGTCAACACAACTGGACATTCAGCCTGTCAGTCAAGACAACTGGACATTCAGCCCGTCAGTCAAGACAACTGGACATCCAGCCTGTCAGTCAAGACAACTGGACATTCAGCCTGTCAGTCAAGACAACTGGACATTCAGCCTGTCAGTCAAGACAACTGGACATTCACAAAACCCTCGACTCCGACTCCAACTCTGAAACCTCAATTTATGGTACCACCGACTCCGACTCCACTAACCCAAATTTGCTTCCGACTCCAACTCCACCGCCCTGATAGAACATATGTGAACATATGTGTTTCTTATGATGCAGCTCAAATATGGATATATCCACACACACACACACACACACAGATATATATATATATATATATATATAAAAATTCCCCCCTTGCCTCTGTGGGCGGTCCTCTTTCCCCTGTAAGCTTGGGTCCTCGGGAACAAGAACAAGACACACGCGCACACACACACACACACACACACATATATATATATAAAATATAGCCCAAGGTAGCTGCTA
>NC_044510.1:3395316-3405316 GCF_902362185.1 Chanos chanos
CTGCATCACAATCTGGCTTCTGATTGGATTTCCAAGACGACAGTCATCTCTGTCATCTCACAGAGGGTGGCGTGCCCACACAGTCAACCAAAACGAGCTCAAAACCAGTCAGACGGATTTAGAATCGAAGAGGAGGTCGGAGGGTTTCTTCTGATGCGTTACTTTTTCACGCTAAAAAGACCAAGCTCCAACGAAAGCGTTAAGGGGCGTCTAACCTGGGAATCAAGACTCACAAGTAGATGGTGAGATCACTATCTGTGCTGTACTCCAAGAGAAAATGCAAAGAAATGCTGAGGTCTCCTATTTTAATTCAAAAAGCTATTCTGGGGTGTGTGTGTGCGCGTGTGTGTGTGTCTGTGTGTGTGCACGTGCGCTCGCACAGGCCTCTCAGCAAGGTGAAACTATTATTAGACCTGTGCACGAAACACCCGTGGCGCACAGAATCGGGGGGGGGGGGGGGGGGGTGTCAGGTATGTTAGAGAACGTCCTGATGGGAATGATCGGAGGGGGGGGCACGTCACAGATGTCTCGGACAGGACATGACAGCCCCCACGTCACAGCGCTACACATGTAAACGCGGGGGGGGGGGGGGGCAAGGGGGAGGAGAGAAAGTGAGTTTCAGGGGGGGATTGCTTTTTTTGTGTGTGTGTGTGAAGATATTTTAAAGCCTTCCACATCAAACCACTTCACTCGAAGCCTATTAATCCAGCATTACTGCATGGCTGACGAGGCAGGGGGTACAGAAATTCTTTCCACAGGGGGAGCGAGATTGACTTTGGCGATAAAGTAATTAAAGTGTAGAAGCAGCCCTGAGACACAATAACAGAGTTAAACTGCCATGACACTTTGGCCTTGTTTTTTTCTTTCTTTTTTTTTTTCCTCTTAGCCATTCGTTGTTACAACACTTCCTGTTTCCAAAGTGACACTCAGAGGCCCAAGCAGGATACCTTCCGAATGTTACAGGCTTGGTTTGGTTTTTTGTTTTTTGAAATGTGTCTCTGTCCTCCATTCAGTGACACATTTCATAAGTAAGGAATTCTGATTCACTTTAGATAAAGCGGCCCTTAAGATCACAGTACCGTATACTGACTTTGTATGCCCCGAAATGCCACAATTAAAAAGGTTTGTTGCTTAAGCAAAAATTACAACGTCATACATCTTAAATCAAAGAACTTTTAGACAGAGATAAAAATGGGAAAGCCTCAAACTATAAATAAATAAACAAACAAACAAACAAATAAATAAACAGCCTAAAAACATCAAAGAGCCCTGATCTTACTGTCTGTTGGTGTAACTGTGAAAATGCCCATTAGAACAATCGTTGCTTATACAGTTATTACACTGAGCCAGAGTGGTTCTCAACTGGAACTAAGTCTTATGTTCCAATACATGAACACCGCTGACCTCCAAACCTACACATTTCTCAATGATCTTCGTTTGACAGACCAGTGAAAGCGAAAGGACCTGAAAGGAGTGTGTCATCCGACAATCTTCATTTCAAAAACAAACACTAGCGATGTGTGAAGCGGATTACTCTCTTCATACGCTTTGATGCCAGTCGCTTACCTAATTCATTTAACTGATTAACAAACGCATCAGTGATTCAGGCAAATGTACTGAGAGAACTCAAGAATCTTCAGTCCCACTGCAGTAGGGAGAGAAAACAGCTCAAACCGCTGCATGATTTTTTTTTTTTTTTAAAAAAAGAAAATTATATTTCGTAAGAAAAGTAGTAGTTGTCTGAAGTGGACAGGAACCCTCAGAAACACGGAACTCGGTCAAAAAAATCATTTCAGTCTCCTTACTAAACCACACAGCGTTTTTTTCCTTTGGCAGAGTGTTGTAGAAACTACCTGAAGACAGAGAGTCTGTGTGGCACAATGTGGCCTTGTGGGTGTCTGCCCTAAACAGGGCACCATGCCAGGGCCCCAGTGCCAGCCAATACCCACACAGTCAGTATCAGCGAAAAGCCTGGAAGTGGCTCTACCCCGAGCGGACAGAATGCCCAGGATGTCGAAAGTGAAACAGGGTCCAGAGTGAACGTACAAAACTCAGTCACAACACTTTGACTGAGCGGAGCGTTTATCCCACATTCCCATTAGGAGAACAGCACTGGGAGGTCTCTTTCTGGTGAAGTGGCATCCGACTGTTAATTGATGCGGCAGAGTTTGAAGAGCAAAAACAGCAAAATATTGTTGTTGTTGCTGTTGTGAGAAACGTGTGTGTGGAAGGTTGGAAAGTGCCAAGGTGGGTGGTTGTATGCATGTAATGTTTGTCTTTTCATTAGGGCCAGTCAAATGCACAGTCATTCCACTTCTGAAAGGACAAAATAGGGCCATGAACAGAGTCTACCCTTAGAGGTTAAAGCCAATGACAAGGTTTATTCTCATGCAAAAAAAAAAAAAAAGCCAGACAACAACAGACTGGTCCAGCCTGTGAAAAGAGAAAAAAAGAACAGCATTCCAGTCTCTGCCGATTTTTACCAAACGCAAAAAGAAATCTCGCGTTTTTGGCTGGAAAACTGGTTGACCATTCATGCTGCAAAAGCTGCCCTGTTTAAGTATATATGAGGGTGTATGCATGTACACGGACGTGTGTGTGTGTGTGTGCGCGTGTGTGCGCGTGTGCCAGTGGGGGGGTGTTGGCTCTTCTCAACCAGAGACTGTATTTGCTTTAACACCAAACACCAGACATTCTTGGCACACACACACACACACACACACACACACAGACAGACGGACAACCTGTGGAAACTTCCAGTGACATTGTTCAGAGGCATTGTGGAGAATCACATCACACATCCAACCAGCTGGAACAGGCAGCTCAAACAATCTGCCAAAACCAAAGAAACATCGCTGTAAAACGTCTTCACAGGGCGTTGGACCACCTCCACTTGCCAAAACAGGGTCACTCCTCCTTGGCAATAGACATTACACAGGGACTGGGAATCTGCAGGGGGGGGATGCGACACCATTCTTCCGAGAGAAATGAATCATTTTGTCCCTTTTTCCTGGTGGTAGCGTAAAGCACTTCCTATGGCAGCGGGCCAGAGTCTCCCGGGGGACTTTAACGGGCCTGAGTTCTGGTGGCTGGGACGGCTCTACCATATGGCTGATCTCGTTTCCACGTTCGTCAAAATATTCGACAACCGCTCGTGCGTCCTGCGGACGAAGGGATATCGTGTCATCTGGACACAGAGACCACACCCATCGGGATGGAAATGTCCCACTGCAGGACGAAAGCGATCAGGCAGCATGGCTTCATATTTATCTACGTTTACCTAAGCCCCCCCCCCCCCCCCAAGAAAACGTAGCCCACACAGTAACGGGCCCCTTCACTGTGGGAAACATGCATAAGTCTGCAGGCTTCTTTCAGGTACAGCAGTTAATGTACAGGGTGAGGGATGACTCATTTGACCATATGAGTGTTTTCCATTGTATGGTAGACCACTACCTGTGCTCTCAGCATCACGTCTCACTCACACACACTTCTGATGCACAAAGGTGTTCACACACGCTGCTACCAAACCACAGTGACCTCCTTCATAGACTAATCTTGATGAAACCACAAATTCACATCCTAGATGTACATTCACGTTCAGAAATCGCTCACCCCTGTCGTGCACGCTGAACGTGGTCGAGAAGTCGGTGCATGTGATGGCGTGAGTCCACGACAGGGGTCTTTCCTTTAGATTTCCAGGCCGACATCGTCTCTGCTATTCTCCTCAAAACATCTAGTTGAGCAGTCATCAATCATGAAGCAACGGCCAAAAATGCCTCAACGAGCAGCCCTCTACCACAGCAACTGGGCAAACTCAGCTCTCCTGCCATACCAGCCGAAACAACGGGTGGACATGCCCTGTATTTTTACCCGCTGCCCTGAACATTACGGGATGTCCAACGGCTTAGCGACCTCAGGACCTGCACCTGTGTTGACTCACTTACTTTCAGTACGCTTTGCATCAATCAATCAATCAATCAATCAATCAATTCAGTGACGTCAATTATTTTAATTTGTAAAAAATAATTGGTTCCCATATGGTGTGAGAAGGTGCAAAAACGGCTGAATTCGGGCCACAAAAACAAATCATCAAGATTCATATTAACTCCATGGGCCCTATGATATTACTCTGTCTGTTGGCAGAGAACCAACAGGATGTTTGGAGTAACTGTCTATCATGAGAAGGCCAGCATAGAGGCCAGACATCCACTCAGATGTGTCTGTTTACTACAACACATATTCTCAAACCTAGAAACAACACATACAGTACAGCAGAGGCGGAAAGATTCACAGAACGGGTTTTTTTTTCGTGTCTTAGCTTCTCTGGACACTACAAAGAGTTGATTCAGATCAACAGACCACAGACTTTTATAGAAGTCAATAATTATGTCAACGTGCAAAGAGGGAAAGAAAAAAAAAAAAAACACCCAAATTTCCCTGGAGGAAAAGTCAACAGGTTGATTGACGCTCATAAAGGCCAGCAAGGACATTATTAATGTCATCCTTGATCTAGTTTCACAACAATGTTGCTAGACAAAGGAAGTTGAGTCTCCATGCACTTTGATCAAACATGTGAACTCCCACATTGACATTGTGTCTTAGCTTTGTGACAGGACTCCTTGTTGTGTGGTTGGTCGTTACCCATCAGGTTTTATGTAAACTTAGAACACAATGTAACCTAGCAGTCAGAAAGAAAAACCTTACTTAAAATGTTGCTAGTCTAGCCAGCATTCCTCGCCACATCTCTGTCTCTATCTGTAGACCGAAATGGCTCCACCCCCAACACACACACACACACACAGACACACACACACAGACACACACACACACACGCACACAGAGTAGAGAGAGCGAGCTCTAATCCAGCTCTAGCTGGACTAAGGGGAAATATTTAATAAACAGGGCCCATGTGACGCGCAGAGCCTGAAACTGCAGTGTTATTTCTCCATTACTGAACCACAAACAACTGAACAAGCAAAACCCAAAAAAAAAAAAAAAAAAACAGCCAACAATACAGCCACTCTTCGAGGGCAGGACATTTTTAAGATCTTTAATTCTCTGGATCCGGCTCAGTTTATACTATGTATATATATCCACCATCTGCAAATACCTCATGTGATCAACAAATCGGGAGCACATATCATTTCTTTGCCCGTGCTTGACAGATTAGCAATTGATTCACGGCGTGAATATGTAGCCTAAGACACATCCAGCTCAGTTTAAAGGTCTTGTGTACGGAATAACCGCGGAATGATATAATTTTCTGCATTTCGCGAAACCAAAATGGATTTTACATTATCTATGAGGTGATTTGTTGCCCACTAATTGCTAATTAACTGTATACATCATTCCAGGCAAATCTTTCCAGAGAAAAGAGATATGCTTCATTAAAGTTTACGCTGCCAGTACATCAATACGCAACCTTCCCTTACAACGCAGAGGGCAGTGCAAAATTAGTCATCCAGGCTTTTGGCGTTTACAGCATTAGGCTTCCATCTCCAGTGCTGTGAAACATCCGTTCTGAGACGCCGTGAGTGAGAGAGAGAGAGAGAGAGAGAGAGAGAGAGAGAGAGGGAGAGAGAGAGGGAGAGAGAGAGAGAGAGAGAGAGAGAGAGAGAGAGAGAGAGAGAGAGAGAGAGAGAGAGAGAGAAACGGCAGGCAAATTAGCTCTACTCGAGTGCTTCCAGAGACGACCAAGGGAGAGTAGGTGAAAAAAAAAAAAACCTGCACTCTGTGCTTGACATTTGCCTAGCAAATGGCATCCAACTCATCTCATCTCTCTCTCTCTCTCTCAGAGGGAGAAGGTGCTCACGCTCCTCCAATTTCTATTTCTCCTTGAATGGCAAGATGTCATTGCTCCCTTTTCACTCCCTCATTCTCTCGCTCACTCGCTCGTTCACTGTGTTTTTTTCTCCCCCCCCCTCCCCTTCCCCAACACTCACCTGGAAAGGGAAGATGTTGTCACTCCTCCCCGATCCTTCGTCCATCCAGGACTTGGGGTTGAAGCCGGGACTGGTGCGCGAGTACTTCTGCGAGGGCACGTGGTTGTTGGGGAAGATTTTCTTCAGCGGCGAGATGGAGTTGAGGGGTGTCACGCCCCCGTTCAGCCCCCTGCGGTACTCCCGGGCCTGGGAGGCGCCCCAGCCGCTGTAACCCCCGCCGGGGCTCCACGAGGTGGAGGAGGGTGAGGGAGAAGGGCTCTGGTAGCTGCCCCAGGGGGAGGGCGGCTTGTTCAGGTTGTTGGAGAGGTGCGGCAGCTGGCCGAAGGCAGCATTCCTGTGAGGGAACGGCGGCGGGTGGGGGCTTGCCGGGGAGCGACGGTGCTGTTGGTGCTGGTTGTGGGGGTGTTGGAAGTGGGGGTGTGGTGGGTGGTGCTGGGACAGGGGGCCTATCTGGGGGGAGAAGTTACCTCCGAACCCGGGGCTAACGTGGTGGGAGAAGTTCTGGAACAGCAAGGGCCCGTTGGTAGCGGAGGCAGCGGGGTTAAAGAACCCCATGTCCTCGTTGATGATGGTGGAGGGGGTCGGGGGAATAGCAGCTGACCAGTTGTTGAAACTGGTCAGGGAGGAAGAGGTACTGGACTGGGTGACGGTGCCCAGGCTGGAGGTCTCCTGATAGTCAAAGGCCGTCAGAACGGGAGACTCGAGACGCAGCTTCTCCTTACCGTTGGTCCCCTCGGAGGGTCCGCTCTCCACTTTCCCGTCCTCGGACCTTGCCTTCTCCAACTCGGAGATGATGCCCGTCTCCTGGTGGCCCGGAGAGAGCTGCTGCTGCTGCTGCTTCTCTTGCGTCTCCTGGAGCTCCGGCGCCTGGGATTTGGGTTTTTCAGAACCAAGAATCTCATCTTGCATGTTGCTGTGAGCGGCCGCGGCCGGGAAAAGCCAAGGTGAACCGCTGGCGCTGCCATTCCCAGCTGAGCTGTGGTTTATGAAAGCAGCAGGACTAGGGGTGGCATTCTGGTGATGGTGAGCAGGTTGTGGGTGTGGGTGGATTCGGACTGGAAAAGCAGACTTGTTGCCACTGTTGTTTTGTACTAAGACTCCGAACCCGTAATCACCCATTTATATCTTCCAGTTTAATTTGATCTAACACAGTACTCTAGTCTGTTTTCTATATCCTGAAAGAAAAAAATAAAAGCAAGTTGTTAGTAAAACAGAGCTCCAAAATTCTTTCAATTCACCCTGTTTAATTTTACTGTGTAATGCGAGATTATATATATATATATATATATATATATATATATAAAATTTTTAACGAGGAGTCATTTGTTGATTTTTTTTTTTCAATGACATCACCGATTAAAAACGGGTCTAAAAGAGTACAAGACCTAAACATATCGTAGGAACAAACGTGAAATGCCGAAAAACGTTCTGCACTGGGAAACATTCTTACTAGCTCGCCGACTGTCCCTAATTATAGCCTCGTGACGTTGCCTCGGAATTGGCTGCTGTTAGCTGTCACTGCTAACAGGCTACCCGGCAGGCATCCATATCTAGCGTCATAAGACAGCAACTGTAGCTTACTAGCTTGGCAAGCTAATTGTAAAAAAGGAAGGCCAGTTGGTGAATTTCACAGGGGCAGCGATATTCCGCCGTTTAACTGTGTTAGGCACTAAAACTACATTGTTTTTATTCTGAACATTTCTGAACACGAGTTCACAGCTTAACAGCGCTGCAAAATTTCCTTCCTTCTTTCAGGGAACACTATCTCTATTCGTCCGACCTTTAAATACCGAAAAATGGTGATGACGTCTTCAAATTTCTCAGGCTTTCGGTGCATGACTGTTCAGTTCCTTTGGTTAATAAAATCATCCATCCAAAATTCCATTGTGCGACTAACTAAAAATGGTATATGACCGAGAATATTACATTTATAGAAACAAAATAAATTTACTTTTTCACCTTACTGGCAACCCTTGGTCCAGGCGTTGACAGACGAGGTCCGTTCCAGTTTTTACCACACTGCAAACAACGGTGAGCTTGGAATAACTGGATATGATTTAGCTCTCGCTTTCGTATTTTGCTGGAATATAAATTATAGCTAGCTAAAGCCTCTAAGGTTTTTCTTCCTCGTCTTGACGTGTCCTGCCTTCTCAATGACACAGCCCTATCTCGCTAGCGACTCGCTAACCTTAAATTTTAACCAACAATTTTACGTCATTGAATTACATATAAGAAGACTAGTTCAGCAACTAGTTCACTGCAACACGTTTATCCGACGGTTTCATTATTTTAATGCTTTCTTTCTCTCTTTTTTGCCAGCTGACAGTTCCCTGCGCTGCGTTGTTGATGCTGCCCTTCTCCTCTCCACAGAATTCTACCGTAGCTAAATGACAGTAAGAGCAGTCGCGAGACACTTCCGGTTAGAGTCCTGCCCCCCCATCTGCTAAACCCTCCCACGAATGGTTCAAAAACTACATATCCGTCCCACGCTCGCTGAGGTAGTGGTGTTTAATTGGTGAAGTGATCGGTAGCCTCACCCATCTCTCCCTAAATCAGCATAAATTGACACTTACACGCTCACCCCGTAAGGTCGTTTTAATCTACATGGTTCCTCCTTCCTGCCCATCCTTTCCCCGCCCGGTAAGGTCATTAGCGCTTTTTGTCCTATGGCAAGCAAGTATTGTACATTATGTTTGAAGTGCAAGTCATTATTGGAGTCTGCAGACGCAAATCTCATTTTGAAGTCATAGTCAACACTTTGTGGGCCACGATTAGAGACTTTAATGAATAGGAGTCCTTGAGAAATGTATGACTGGGCTTTTGGCACTGTGCTACAGTGGTTTGTACCATGTGATAGCAAATGGTTCTTTTCTTTCAGTGTTACTGTCACTGGTCGGGTCTTTGCGTCAACGCGACGAGTCTATGAATTTTGATTTAAAAGCAGACTGCACTGCACATGTCCTTAGGAAAGTAAACAAGGCAACTCTGAGAGGATGTTCATGCAGGGCAAACTGCGGTGAGTGGAATGGTCTCCACAGGGGATTTTGAATGACCCCCCCCCCACCACCATCACCATCACCTCTCCACCACCTCCCCACAACCCCCCTCCTCAACCCAAGCACCACCACCAGCACCATCACATGTGCCCCAGTTGATATTGATATAGACAGATAGATAAATGTACGTAGATGCGTGTGTGTGTGTGTGAGAGAGAGAGAGAGAGAGAGAAAGAGAGAGAGTCTGTGCGTGCAGTTGAAAAGAAGCAGAGTGCAGAATCGTCCTTCCTCGGTTTTCTGCGCCACCTGCTTTTTGCGTCGTGGTTGTTTTAAACCTTGCTGGGGATCAATCTCATTACTCGTGTGGCCACAGATTGTTTGGTCAGGGAGCAGGCAGAGTGTGTCTGCACACACCAGCTGTGCCAAAGACAGATTTCATTAAAGGAGACCGGCGCTGCCGTCTTCGCCCCAATAACACACCATCTCCGTCGTCATAGTGTTCTGCCTTACATGATTTGTTCAAAGCACTACAACAACAACAACAACAACAACAATAACACCCACATTCTCTGTGATTTGCTGTCCTCAAAGAATAGATAAATACACACGTGCTGAATACATCACATTGTTCCATTTGTTCCATTAACTTTGAAAACGCAAGCTTAAAACTCAACAATCAATTTATGTAGAAAAAAAAAAATGCATTTGGCACCTGTTACCCGGGTGCATGGCCTGGTGAATTTATATACATATCTCAGGCACATTATCATTTATAATGACACGTATTTTGTCAATTTATCAGCAACCTTCAATCACAAGGCTTCGTGCTACCACGAAGTTTCTCATTTATTTTTTTTTCCCAATCAGTAAGTACACTGATCATCATTATGTGTTTAATTGTCATTAAATATCCCTGGCAGTCATTTGATATCTGCGTTCTGTACTCTCAGGAGGGTGGAGATTTCGGCTGCTAATTTCATTAAAATGGAGGATAACCAGTCAGGCTTGCCTGTATGAAACGAGATGACACCTTTTTTTTTTTTGGATTTCCTCCTCTCTCGT